>NW_028250017.1:0-4000 GCF_964263255.1 Lissotriton vulgaris
AAACACCTCTATAAAACGATTTAACCTATCACCTTTTTAGGTTTTGCCTAGCCAATGCGTACGAAGTACGCATGTGCTAGGAAAAAACCTAATGAGTATAGTATATGGGGCTTGGAATCCGCCCCGTCTTCCATTGGCTAGCTCCATAAATGGAGGCTAGCCATTGGAAGACACGTTTGTCCGTGAATGCAGGACCAGATTCGGGGGCGTTCCCGAGAATTTTTGGCTTTTGGCGACGTCAGCCGAAAGCCTGTTCTCGGGAACGCCCCCGAATCTGGGTCTGCACTGAGCCGACACCCGCCTTCCTGCGGAAGGAAGCAGCCGTCCGTCTACAGCCAGGGCCGTGCTGGGATTGGCCCAGCCGGCCGAGCCTCCGCCGTGTCATCGGGAGGAGGAGGAGTGGAGAGCAGGAAGCAGCCTGCGTCGTCTGTCCCGAGGCTCCCGAGCGAAGGAGGAGCCCCGGGGAAAGAGCAAGTCCCGCCTCGGCCCCGGAACGAAGTCCAGGTGAGTGCTTTGTTTACACTCCGTGCTGGGGCTAGGGGAGGCATTTGTGCGCATTTCTGACTACTTTAATTTCTTTTGACAGTGCCTCGGGCTTGAGCCGTGGTGGAGTTCAAGAGACATCAGGGGCTGGTGGTGCTCTGGAGCAAAAGGAGAAGGCAATGACTTTGTGCCCAGGTAAGAGGCCTCCCATAGGAAGCTGAAGTGGTGTCCTGCACCCGGAAGTTGATTTGTCGTGCCGCCACGCTCTAAATACATCTCAAGTCTCCTCTTTGTCTAAAGTTGTTGTTTGTTTTCGGCAGCCTTGGGTGAGGTCTATCCGCTCAAAAAGCAGTTGTAATGTTCATGCTGAATGTTTGATCTTTGGTGTTACCGTTGTGTGCAATTATCTTCAAACATGCAGATGGCGATTAGGGAAATTAGACCGATTAGGGCCGAGCTGGGCACTATTGTCAGGATGTGCCGTCGCCTCCCCTGTGAAGAAATCGGATATCTCCATCAGCGTCGAAGACGATTGGGTTTGGTGGCATGGCTCCATTATTTCCTGCTGCGTTGCACATCTCCTCGGAGGGGGCTGCTTTATTTGGTTTCTTGGTGCACACAGCCTGCTGGGCACACATTTAATAGAGCCCAGCACCCTGCCCATCTGCCCGCGGAGTGGAGCGAGCGTCTTGTGCTGGGACGGTGCCCTCCTGCTGCCACCCATGCCAGGGCTTGGCAGTGACTGTCTATCTCATTAAAAGCGGCTTTCGGCAGGTTCGCCTCCAGCTCGCGCGCATCACAGTATCGCCGCCCGCCTTGTCAGTGATTGCGGAGCAGAGCATTATGGGAGTGTCAGGGGCGTGACGTGAGGTACAGAACAGTAGCTTGGCTTCTCAATTTTACAGTCTGTCGAGTGGCCTGATACAGTCACAGCTCGGTCTAATTCGCATCCCCACTCCTAGTTAGACTCCCCAGTCTTGCTGCCTTGTTCCCTGGGTCCAGTGTCACGCAGCACGGGTTTGTGGTTCAGACAGGTATGTATGCTGCTGTTTTGCTGTTAGAGGTAAGCCATTTTGTTTATTTTGCTAATCTTATGTTTATTTCTTTGTTTTTCAGGTCCAATATGGCAAGTGGCGTCTCCGTGCAGCTGTGTGCACTGCTGTGCACGAAGTGGTTCATGCAGGTATGTATGCTGCTGTTTTGCTGTTAGAGGTAAGCCATTTTGTTTATTTTGCTAATCTTATGTTTATTTCTTTGTTTTTCAGGTCCAATATGGCCCGTGGCGTCTCCGTGCAGCTGTGTGCACCGTTGTGCACAAAGTGGTTCAGACAGGTATGTATGCTGCTGTTTTGCTGTTAGAGGTAAGTCATTTTGTTTATTTTGCTAATCTTATGTTTATTTCTTTGTTTTTCAGGTCCAATATGGCCCGTGGCGTCTCCGTGCAGCTGTGTGCACTGCTGTGCACGAAGTGGTTCAGACAGGTATGTATGCTGCTGTTTTGCTGTTAGAGGTAAGTCATTTTGTTTATTTTGCTAATCTTATGTTTATTTCTTTGTTTTTCAGGTCCAATATGGCCCGGTCTCCGTGCAGCTGTGTGCACGGCTGTGCACGATGTGGTTCAGACGGGTAAGTATGCTGCTTTTTTTCAGTTAAGGTAAAGCATTTGGTTTATTTTGCTAATCTTATGTTTATTTCATTGTTTTTCAGGTCCAATATGGCCTGTGGCGTCTCCCTGCAGCTGTGTGCACTGCTGTGCACAAAGTGGTTCAGACAGGTATGTATGCTGCTGTTTTTTAGTTAAGGTAAGGCATTTTGTTTATTTTGCTAATCTTATGTTTATTTCTTTGTTTTTCAGGTCCAATATGGCCCGTGGCGTCTCCGTGCAGCTGTGTGCACTGCTGTGCACGAAGTGATTCAGACAGGTATGTATGCTGCTGTTTTTCAGTTACCGAAAGGCATTTTGCTAATCTTATGTTTATTTCTTTGTTTTTCAGGTCCAATATGGCCCGTGGCGTCTTTGTGCAGCTGTGTGCACTGCTGTGCACGAAGTGGTTCAGACAGGTATGTATGCTGCTGTTTTTCAGTTAAGGTAAGGCATTTGGTTTATTTTGCTAATCTTATGTTTATTTCTTTGTTTTTCAGGTCCAATATGGCCCGTGGCGTCTCCTTGCAGCTGTGTGCACCGTTGTGCACGAACTGGTTCCGATATGCTGCTCTTTTGATGTTCGAGGTAATCTATCTTTTTGATTTTGCTAATCTTAGGTTTTTTTCTCTCTTTTCTAGATACAACATGGCCCGTGGCGTCTCCGTGCAGCTGTGTGCACTGCTGTGCACGAAGTGGTTCAGACCGGTATGTATGCTGCTGTTTTTCAGTTAAGGTAAGGCATTTTGTTTATTTTGCTAATCGTATGTTTATTTCTTTGTTTTTCAGGTCCAATATGGCCCGTGGCGTCTCCGTGCAGCTGTGTGCACTGCTGTGCACGAAGTGGTTCAGACAGGTATGTATGCTGCTGTTTTGCTGTTAGAGGTAAGTCATTTTGTTTATTTTGCTAATCTTATGTTTATTTCTTTGTTTTTCAGGTCCAATATGGTCCGGTCTCCGTGCAGCTGTGTGCAAGGCTGTGCACAAAGTGGTTCAGACGGGTATGTATGCTGCTGTTTTTCAGTTAAGGTAAGGCATTTTGTTTATTTTGCTAATCTTATGTTTATTTCTTTGTTTTTCAGGTCCAATATGGCCCGTGGCATCTCCGTGCAGCTGTGTGCACTGCTGTGCACGAAGTGGTTCAGACAGGTATGTATGCTTCTGTTTTTCACTTAAGGTAAGGCATTTTGTTTATTTTGCTAATCTTATGTTTATTTCTTTGTTTTTCAGGTCCAATATGGCCCGTGGCGTCTCCGTGCAGCTGTGTGCACTGCTGTGCACGAAGTGGTTCAGACAGGTATGTATGCTGCTGTTTTTCAGTTAAGGTAAGGCATTTTGTTTATTTTGCTAATCTTATGTTTATTTCTTTGTTTTTCAGGTCCAATATGGCCCGTGGCGTCTCCCTGCAGGTGTGTGCACTGCTGTGCACAAAGTGGTTCAGACAGGTATGTATGCTGCTGTTTTTCAGTTAAGGTAAGGCATTTTGTTTATTTTGCTAATCTTATGTTTATTTCTTTGTTTTTCAGGTCCAATATGGCCCGTGGCATCTCAGTGCAGCTGTGTGCACTGCTGTGCACGAAGTGGTTCAGACAGGTATGTATGCTTCTGTTTTTCACTTAAGGTAAGGCATTTTGTTTATTTTGCTAATCTTATGTTTATTTCTTTGTTTTTCAGGTCCAATATGGCCCGTGGCGTCTCCGTGCAGCTGTGTGCACTGCTGTGCACGAAGTGGTTCAGACAGGTATGTATGCTGCTGTTTTGTTGTTAGAGGTAAGCCATTTTGTTTATTTTGCTAATCTTATGTTTATTTCTTTGTTTTTCAGGTCCAATATGGCCCGTGGCGTCTCCCTGCAGCTGTGTGCACTGCTGTGCACA
>NW_028250018.1:0-31396 GCF_964263255.1 Lissotriton vulgaris
TCGGGGTTGGTCGTGATGCGGATGGTGTTTCTGTGGACAATGGCGATGCCTCCTCTAGTTTGGTTAACGCGGTCCCTACGGGTGATCTTGTAGCCCTCTGGGATGGCTATGGCGATGTCGGGGGCTGAGTAGTTGTTCATCCAGGTTTCTGTGAGGAAGGCGACGTCTGGTGATGTTGAGTCAAGGAGGTTCCAGAGTTCGACGGCGTGCCTGTGGACAGAGCGGGTGTTGAGCAGGAGAGACTTGAGGTGGTTGTTGCTGGGGTTCGGCTTGACGGGTGAGGTGCAGGCTCGGAGGCAGGTGAATTGGCAGGCTTGGCAGGTTAAGGGTCCGTGGGTGCTTCTCGGGGTAGCTCGGTAGCAGAAGGGGTTCCGGCCGGCATTGAGTGTGTGGAGGGTTGCGGTGTTGTAGGTTGTAGGTTCGTCGGGTGCGCTGGCATCGGCGAGGACCAGGGGTTCTGGCGCTGGGTGTGGTCCATGCGTGGACAGGCGCAGACGGGCTTGCCTTTGGCGTGCCTTTGGCGCTCAATCAGTCATAAGTAAGGAGCCGGGAGGGAGGAGCAGCTGGGTGGTGGGAGTGGGGCGGCAAATGGGTTGGAGGGGGAGCGGGGCCGCAAGGAGGCAGCGGTGGGAAAGAGCAGGAGCAAGTCTGGAGGTGGGCGGCTCAGCGGCGGCTGGGTCATCCGAGGCAATCAGCAAGCAGGAAGAGGAGGCGTCCTGGAGGGCAGCAGCGTGAGGGGTGACCTAGCCTGGAGGCAGCGTCAACGGTCGCTCCCTTTGCCTGCTACTTGGGTCCCCTTAAGTAAGGAGCCGGGAGGGAGGAGCAGCTGGGTGGCGGGAGAGGGGCGGCAAATGGGCTGGAGAGGGGGTGGGCCGCAGGGAGGCAGCGGCGAGAAAGAGCAAGTCTGGAGGTGGGCGGCTCAGTGGCGGCTGGGTCGTCCGATGCAATCAGCAAGCAGGAAGAGGAGGCTGGCTGGAGGGCAACAGCGCGAGGGGGCGACCTAGCCTGGAGGCAGGGACAACGGTCGCTCCCTTCGCCTGCTACTTGGTCCCCTTAAGTAAGGAGCCAGGAGGAAGGAGCAGCTGGGTGGCGGGAGCGGGGTGGCTAATGGGCTGGAGGAGAGGCGGGGTCGCAGGGAGGCAGCAGTGGGAAAGAGCAAGAGCAAGTCTGGAGGTAGGTGGCTCAGCGGCGGCTGGGTTGTCAGAGGCAATCAGCAAGCAGCAAGAGGAGGCTGGCTGGAGGGCAGCAGCGCGAGGGGACGACTTAGCCTGGAGGCAGGGTCAACGGTCGCTCGTTTTGAATTTTGGAAAAATAACATTGAGACAAAAACCATCTGGGTTACAAAAGAATGGTAGGTGCAAGGTCTAGAATCATTGTTTAGAGCCTGCATGATCCCAGAACAAATAATGTTCCTGAATGACACCATTCAACAAACAACCTATCTTGGTTTAGCCAAGATAAAAGATTTAAACAACCCGAATAAACCAAAGCCTATGCCTGATAGAAACACCACTACAGATGAAAACAGGGAAATAAAAATGTTGACAAAATTTGAAAAATTAACAAAATTTTCACATTGTGCGAAATAGTAAATTAAAACAATGATTTAGGTTTAATGTTTGATAGTGTGTCATTGGGTATATAGTGGGTATTTTTATGAAAGTAATCTGGTGTTTATAATGTAAAATGAAAATTTTAATTGTGAAATTTAAAATTTTTGAATTAGAAATTTATAATATTAATTTCGTAAAATTTAATTTAAAAAATAAATTATAATGTTTTATATTGTGTAACTGGGTATATAGTGGATAACTACGGATATTGTTTGAAATAGTATGTTAGTATATACAAAATATTACTAGTATATGAATTATGGAAAGTGTGTAGCACTTAACTGAATTAAGTGTTAATTGGATGCAATTACTGTAATTAAGTGGTGATTGGATTTGGAATAGTAAATTATTAATGTTTAATGTCCAGCACTTACTCTAATTAAATGGTTATTGGAGTTGGAATAGTAAATAAAATTGGTTCTGTGTCCAGCACTTACCCTAATTAAATGGTGATTGGAGTTGGAATAGTAAATTAAATAGGTTCTGTGTCCACCACTTACCCTAATTAAATGGTTATTGGAGTTGGAATATTAAAATATTAAGGTTTAGTGTCCAGCCCTTACCCTAATTAAATGGTGATTGGAGTTGGAATAGTAAATTAAATTGGTTCTGTGTCCAGCACTTACCCTAATTAAATGGTGATTGGAGTTGGAATAGTACATTAAATAGGTTCTGTGTCCAGCACTTACCCTAATTAAATGGTGATTGGAGTTGGAATAGTAAATTATTAAGGTTTAGTGTCCAGCACTTACTCTAATTAAATGGTGATTGGAGTTGGAATAGTAAATTTAATAGGTTCTGTGTCCAGCACTTACCCTAATTAAATGGTGATTGGAGTTGGAATAGTAAATTAAATAGGTTCTGTGTCCAGCACTTACCCTAATTAAATGGTGATTGGAGTTGGAATATTAAATTAAATTGGTTCTGTGTCCAGCACTTACCCTAATTAAATGGTGATTGGAGTTTGAATAGTAAATTATTATGGTGTAGTGTCCAGCACTTACCCTAATTAAATGGTGATAGGAGTTGGAATAGTAAATTACATTGGTTCTGTGTCCAGCACTTACCCTAATAAAATGGTGATTGGAGTTGGAATAGTAAATTAAATAGGTTCTGTGTCCATCACTTACCCTGATTAAATGGTGATTGGAGTTGGAATAGTAAATTAAATAGGTTCTGTGTCCAGCACTTACCCTAATTAAATGGTGATTGGAGTTGGACTAGTAAATTATTAAGGTTCTGTGTCCAGCACTTACCCTAATTAAATGGTGATTGGAGTTGGAATAGTAAATTAAATAGGTTCTGTGTCCAGCACTTACCCTAATTAAATGGTGATTGGAGTTGGAATAGTAAATTATTATGGTTTAGTGTCCAGCGCTTACCCTAATTAAATGGTGATTGGAGTTGGAATAGTAAATTAAATAGGTTCTGTGTCCAGCACTTACCCTAATTAAATGGTGATTGGAGTTGGAATAGTAAATTATTAAGGTTTAGTGTCCAGCACTTACCCTAATTAAATGGTGATTGGAGTTGGAATAGTACATTATTAAGGTTTAGTCTCCAGCACTTACTATAATTAAATGGTGATTGGAGTTGGAATAGTAAATTAAATAGGTTCTGTGTCCAGCACTTACCCTAATTAAATGGTGATTGGAGTTTGAATAGTAAATTATTATGGTTTAGTGTCCAGCACTTACCCTAATTAAATGGTGATTGGAGTTTGAATAGTAAATTATTATGGTTTAGTGTCCAGCACTTACCCTAATTAAATGGTGATTGGAGTTGGAATAGTAAATTAAATAGGTTCTGTGTCCAGCACTTACCCTAATTAAATGGTGATTGGAGTTGGAATAGTAAATTAAATAGGTTCTGTGTCCAGCACTTACCCTAATTAAATGGTGATTGGAGTTGGAATAGTAAATTATTAAGGTTCTGTGTCCAGCACTTACCCTAATTAAATGGTGATTGGAGTTGGAATAGTAAATTAAATAGGTTCTGTGTCCAGCACTTACCCTAATTAAATGGTGATTGGAGTTGGAATAGTAAATTATTATGGTTTAGTGTCCAGCACTTACCCTAAATAAATGGTGATTGGAGTTGGAATAGTAAATTTAATAGGTTCTGTGTCCAGCACTTACCCTAATTAAATGGTGATTGGAGTTGGAAGAGTAAATTAAATAGGTTCTGTGTCCAGCACTTACCCTAATTAAATGGTGATTGGAGTTGGAATAGTAAATTATTAAGGTTCTGTGTCCAGCACTTACCCTAATTAATTGGTGATTGGAGTTGGAATATTAAATTAAATAGGTTCTGTGTCCAGCACTTACCCTAATTAAATGGTGATTGGAGTTGGAATAGTAAATTATTATGGTTGAGTGTCCAGCACTTACCCTAATTAAATGGTGATTGGAGTTGGAATATTAAATTAAATTGGTTCTGTGTCCAGCACTTACCCTAATTAAATGGTGATTGGAGTTGGAATAGTAAATTAAATAGGTTCTGTGTCCAGCACTTACCCTAATTAAATGGTGATTGGAGTTTGAATAGTAAATTATTATGGTTTAGTGTCCAGCACTTACCCTAATTAAATGGTGATAGGAGTTGGAATAGTAAATTACATTGGTTCTGTGTCCAGCACTTACCCTAATTAAATGGTGATTGGAGTTGGAATAGTAAATTAAATAGGTTCTGTGTCCAGCACTTACCCTAATTAAATGGTGATTGGAGTTGGAATAGTAAATTATTATGGTTTAGTGTCCAGCACTTACCCTAATTAAATGGTGATTGGAGTTGGAATACTAAATTAAATTGGTTCTGTGTCCAGCACTTACCCTAATTAAATGGTGATTGGAGTTGGAATAGTAAATTAAATAGGTTCTGTGTCCAGCACTTACCCTAATTAAATGGTGATTGGAGTTTGAATAGTAAATTATTATGGTTTAGTGTCCAGCACTTACCCTAATTAAATGGTGATAGGAGTTGGAATAGTAAATTACATTGGTTCTGTGTCCAGCACTTACCCTAATTAAATGGTGATTGGAGTTGGAATAGTAAATTAAATAGGTTCTGTGTCCAGCACTTGCCCTAATTAAATGGTGATTGGAGTTGGAATAGTAAATTATTATGGTTTAGTGTCCAGCACTTACCCTAATTAAATGGTGATTGGAATTGGAATAGTAAATTAAATAGGTTCTGTGTCCAGCACTTACCCTTATTAAATGGTGATTGGAGTTGGAATAGTAAATTAAATAGGTTCTGTGTCCAGCACTTACCCTAATTAAATGGTGATTGGAGTTGGAATAGTAAATTATTAAGGTTCTGTGTCCAGCACTTACCCTATTTAAATGGTGATTGGAGTTGGAATAGTAAATTAAATAGGTTCTGTGTCCAGCACTTACCCTAATTAAAAGGTGATTGGAGTTGGAATAGTAAATTATTATGGTTTAGTGTCCAGCACTTACCCTAATTAAATGGTGATTGGAGTTGGAATAGTAAATTAAATAGGTTCTGTGTCCAGCACTTACCCTAATTAAATGGTGATTGGAGTTGGAATAGTAAATTATTAAGGTTTAGTGTCCAGCACTTACCCTAATTAAATGGTGATTGGAGTTGGAATAGTACATTATTAAGGTTTAGTCTCCAGCACTTACTATAATTAAATTGTGATTGGAGTTGGAATAGTAAATTAAATAGGTTCTGTGTCCAGCACTTACCCTAATTAAATGGTGATTGGAGTTTGAATAGTAAATTATTATGGTTTAGTGTCCAGCACTTACCCTAATTAAATGGTGATTGGAGTTTGAATAGTAAATTATTATGGTTTAGTGTCCAGCACTTACCCTAATTAAATGGTGATTGGAGTTGGAATAGTAAATTAAATAGGTTCTGTGTCCAGCACTTACCCTAATTAAATGGTGATTGGAGTTGGAATAGTAAATTAAATAGGTTCTGTGTCCAGCACTTACCCTAATTAAATGGTGATTGGAGTTGGAATAGTAAATTATTAAGGTTCTGTCTCCAGCACTTACCCTAATTAAATAGTGATTGGAGTTGGAATAGTAAAATAAATAGGTTCTGTGTCCAGCACTTACCCTAATTAAATGGTTATTGGAGTTGGAATATTAAAATATTAAGGTTTAGTGTCCAGCCCTTACCCTAATTAAATGGTGATTGGAGTTGGAATAGTAAATTAAATTGGTTCTGTGTCCAGCACTTACCCTAATTAAATGGTGATTGGAGTTGGAATAGTACATTAAATAGGTTCTGTGTCCAGCACTTACCCTAATTAAATGGTGATTGGAGTTGGAATAGTAAATTATTAAGGTTTAGTGTCCAGCACTTACTCTAATTAAATGGTGATTGGAGTTGGAATAGTAAATTTAATAGGTTCTGTGTCCAGCACTTACCCTAATTAAATGGTGATTGGAGTTGGAATAGTAAATTAAATAGGTTCTGTGTCCAGCACTTACCCTAATTAAATGGTGATTGGAGTTGGAATATTAAATTAAATTGGTTCTGTGTCCAGCACTTACCCTAATTAAATGGTGATTGGAGTTTGAATAGTAAATTATTATGGTGTAGTGTCCAGCACTTACCCTAATTAAATGGTGATAGGAGTTGGAATAGTAAATTACATTGGTTCTGTGTCCAGCACTTACCCTAATAAAATGGTGATTGGAGTTGGAATAGTAAATTAAATAGGTTCTGTGTCCATCACTTACCCTGATTAAATGGTGATTGGAGTTGGAATAGTAAATTAAATAGGTTCTGTGTCCAGCACTTACCCTAATTAAATGGTGATTGGAGTTGGACTAGTAAATTATTAAGGTTCTGTGTCCAGCACTTACCCTAATTAAATGGTGATTGGAGTTGGAATAGTAAATTAAATAGGTTCTGTGTCCAGCACTTACCCTAATTAAATGGTGATTGGAGTTGGAATAGTAAATTATTATGGTTTAGTGTCCAGCGCTTACCCTAATTAAATGGTGATTGGAGTTGGAATAGTAAATTATTAAGGTTTAGTGTCCAGCACTTACCCTAATTAAATGGTGATTGGAGTTGGAATAGTACATTATTAAGGTTTAGTCTCCAGCACTTACTATAATTAAATGGTGATTGGAGTTGGAATAGTAAATTAAATAGGTTCTGTGTCCAGCACTTACCCTAATTAAATGGTGATTGGAGTTTGAATAGTAAATTATTATGGTTTAGTGTCCAGCACTTACCCTAATTAAATGGTGATTGGAGTTTGAATAGTAAATTATTATGGTTTAGTGTCCAGCACTTACCCTAATTAAATGGTGATTGGAGTTGGAATAGTAAATTAAATAGGTTCTGTGTCCAGCACTTACCCTAATTAAATGGTGATTGGAGTTGGAATAGTAAATTAAATAGGTTCTGTGTCCAGCACTTACCCTAATTAAATGGTGATTGGAGTTGGAATAGTAAATTATTAAGGTTCTGTGTCCAGCACTTACCCTAATTAAATGGTGATTGGAGTTGGAATAGTAAATTAAATAGGTTCTGTGTCCAGCACTTACCCTAATTAAATGGTGATTGGAGTTGGAATAGTAAATTATTATGGTTTAGTGTCCAGCACTTACCCTAAATAAATGGTGATTGGAGTTGGAATAGTAAATTTAATAGGTTCTGTGTCCAGCACTTACCCTAATTAAATGGTGATTGGAGTTGGAAGAGTAAATTAAATAGGTTCTGTGTCCAGCACTTACCCTAATTAAATGGTGATTGGAGTTGGAATAGTAAATTATTAAGGTTCTGTGTCCAGCACTTACCCTAATTAATTGGTGATTGGAGTTGGAATATTAAATTAAATAGGTTCTGTGTCCAGCACTTACCCTAATTAAATGGTGATTGGAGTTGGAATAGTAAATTATTATGGTTGAGTGTCCAGCACTTACCCTAATTAAATGGTGATTGGAGTTGGAATATTAAATTAAATTGGTTCTGTGTCCAGCACTTACCCTAATTAAATGGTGATTGGAGTTGGAATAGTAAATTAAATAGGTTCTGTGTCCAGCACTTACCCTAATTAAATGGTGATTGGAGTTTGAATAGTAAATTATTATGGTTTAGTGTCCAGCACTTACCCTAATTAAATGGTGATAGGAGTTGGAATAGTAAATTACATTGGTTCTGTGTCCAGCACTTACCCTAATTAAATGGTGATTGGAGTTGGAATAGTAAATTAAATAGGTTCTGTGTCCAGCACTTACCCTAATTAAATGGTGATTGGAGTTGGAATAGTAAATTATTATGGTTTAGTGTCCAGCACTTACCCTAATTAAATGGTGATTGGAGTTGGAATACTAAATTAAATTGGTTCTGTGTCCAGCACTTACCCTAATTAAATGGTGATTGGAGTTGGAATAGTAAATTAAATAGGTTCTGTGTCCAGCACTTACCCTAATTAAATGGTGATTGGAGTTTGAATAGTAAATTATTATGGTTTAGTGTCCAGCACTTACCCTAATTAAATGGTGATAGGAGTTGGAATAGTAAATTACATTGGTTCTGTGTCCAGCACTTACCCTAATTAAATGGTGATTGGAGTTGGAATAGTAAATTAAATAGGTTCTGTGTCCAGCACTTGCCCTAATTAAATGGTGATTGGAGTTGGAATAGTAAATTATTATGGTTTAGTGTCCAGCACTTACCCTAATTAAATGGTGATTGGAATTGGAATAGTAAATTAAATAGGTTCTGTGTCCAGCACTTACCCTAATTAAATGGTGATTGGAGTTGGAATAGTAAATTAAATAGGTTCTGTGTCCAGCACTTACCCTAATTAAATGGTGATTGGAGTTGGAATAGTAAATTATTAAGGTTCTGTGTCCAGCACTTACCCTATTTAAATGGTGATTGGAGTTGGAATAGTAAATTAAATAGGTTCTGTGTCCAGCACTTACCCTAATTAAAAGGTGATTGGAGTTGGAATAGTAAATTATTATGGTTTAGTGTCCAGCACTTACCCTAATTAAATGGTGATTGGAGTTGGAATAGTAAATTAAATAGGTTCTGTGTCCAGCACTTACCCTAATTAAATGGTGATTGGAGTTGGAATAGTAAATTATTAAGGTTTAGTGTCCAGCACTTACCCTAATTAAATGGTGATTGGAGTTGGAATAGTACATTATTAAGGTTTAGTCTCCAGCACTTACTATAATTAAATTGTGATTGGAGTTGGAATAGTAAATTAAATAGGTTCTGTGTCCAGCACTTACCCTAATTAAATGGTGATTGGAGTTTGAATAGTAAATTATTATGGTTTAGTGTCCAGCACTTACCCTAATTAAATGGTGATTGGAGTTTGAATAGTAAATTATTATGGTTTAGTGTCCAGCACTTACCCTAATTAAATGGTGATTGGAGTTGGAATAGTAAATTAAATAGGTTCTGTGTCCAGCACTTACCCTAATTAAATGGTGATTGGAGTTGGAATAGTAAATTAAATAGGTTCTGTGTCCAGCACTTACCCTAATTAAATGGTGATTGGAGTTGGAATAGTAAATTATTAAGGTTCTGTCTCCAGCACTTACCCTAATTAAATAGTGATTGGAGTTGGAATAGTAAAATAAATAGGTTCTGTGTCCAGCACTTACCCTAATTAAATGGTGATTGGAGTTGGAATAGTAAATTATTATGGTTTAGTGTCCAGCACTTACCCTAAATAAATGGTGATTGGAGTTGGAATAGTAAATTTAATAGGTTCTGTGTCCAGCACTTACCCTAATTAAATGGTGATTGGAGTTGGAAGAGTAAATTAAATAGGTTCTGTGTCCAGCACTTACCCTAATTAAATGGTGATTGGAGTTGGAATAGTAAGTTATTAAGGTTCTGTGTCCAGCACTTACCCTAATTAATTGGTGATTGGAGTTGGAATATTAAATTAAATAGGTTCTGTGTCCAGCACTTACCCTAATTAAATGGTGATTGGAGTTGGAATAGTAAATTATTATGGTTTAGTGTCCAGCACTTACCCTAATTAAATGGTGATTGGAGTTGGAAGAGTAAATTAAATAGGTTCTGTGTCTAGCACTTACCCTAATTAAATGGTGATTGGAGTTGGAATAGTAAATTATTAAGGTTTAGTGTCCAGCACTTACCCTAATTAAATGGTGATTGGAGTTGGAATAGTAAATTATTAAGGTTTAGTGTCCAGCACTTACCCTAATTAAATGGTGATTGGAGTTGGAATAGTAAATTATTATGGTTTAGTGTCCAGCACTTACCCTAATTAAATGGTGATTGGAGTTGGAATAGTGAATTAAATAGGTTCTGTGTCCAGCACTTACCCTAATTAAATGGTGATTGGAGTTGGAATAGTAAATTAAATTGGTTCTGTGTCCAGCACTTATACTAATTAAATGGTGATTGGAGTTGGAATAGTAAATTATTAAGGTTCTGTGTCCAGCACTTACCCTAATTAAATGGTGATTGGAGTTGGAATAGTAAATTAAATAGGTTCTGTGTCCAGCACTTACCCTAATTAAATGGTGATTGGAGTTGGAATAGTAAATTATTATGGTTTAGTGTCCAGCACTTACCCTAAATAAATGGTGATCGGAGTTGGAATATTAAATTTAATAGGTTCTGTGTCCAGCACTTACCCTAATTAAATGGTGATTGGAGTTGGAATAGTAAATTATTATGGTTTAGTGTCCAGCACTTACCCTAATTAAATGGTGATTGGAGTTGGAATAGTGAATTAAATAGGTTCTGTGTCCAGCACTTACCCTAATTAAATGGTGATTGGAGTTGGAATAGTAAATTAAATTGGTTCTGTGTCCAGCACTTACCCTAATTAAATGGTGATTGGAGTTGGAATAGTAAATTATTAAGGTTCTGTGTCCAGCACTTACCCTAATTAAATGGTGATTGGAGTTGGAATAGTACATTAAATAGGTTCTGTGTCCAGCACTTACCCTAATTAAATGGTGATTGGAGTTGGAATATTAAATTTAATAGGTTCTGTGTCCAGCACTTACCCTAATTAAATGGTGATTGGAGTTGGAAGAGTAAATTAAATAGGTTCTGTGTCCAGCACTTACCCTAATTAATTGGTGATTGGAGTTGGAATATTAAATTAAATAGGTTCTGTGTCCAGCACTTACCCTAATTAAATGGTGATTGGAGTTGGAATAGTAAATTATTATGGTTTAGTGTCCAGCACTTACCCTAATTAAATGGTGATTGGAGTTGGAAGAGTAAATTAAATAGGTTCTGTGTCTAGCACTTACTCTAATTAAATGGTGATTGGAGTTGGAATAGTAAATTATTAAGGTTTAGTGTCCAGCACTTACCCTAATTAAATGGTGATTGGAGTTGCAATAGTAAATTATTAAGGTTTAGTGTCCAGCACTTACCCTAATTAAATGGTGATTGGAGTTGGAATAGTAAATTATTAAGGTTTAGTGTCCAGCACTTACCCTAATTAATTGGTGATTGGAGTTGGAATATTAAATTAAATAGGTTCTGTGTCCCGCACTTACCCTAATTAAATGGTGATTGGAGTTGGAATAGTAAATTATTATGGTTTAGTGTCCAGCACTTACCCTAATTAAATGGTGATTGGAGTTGGAATAGTACATTATTAAGGTTTAGTCTCCAGCACTTACTATAATTAAATGGTGATTGGAGTTGGAATAGTAAATTAAATAGGTTCTGTGTCCAGCACTTACCCTAATTAAATGGTGATTGGAGTTTGAATAGTAAATTATTATGGTTTAGTGTCCAGCACTTACCCTAATTAAATGGTGATTGGAGTTTGAATAGTAAATTATTATGGTTTAGTGTCCAGCACTTACCCTAATTAAATGGTGATTGGAGTTGGAATAGTAAATTAAATAGGTTCTGTGTCCAGCACTTACCCTAATTAAATGGTGATTGGAGTTGGAATAGTAAATTAAATAGGTTCTGTGTCCAGCACTTACCCTAATTAAATGGTGATTGGAGTTGGAATAGTAAATTATTAAGGTTCTGTGTCCAGCACTTACCCTAATTAAATGGTGATTGGAGTTGGAATAGTAAATTAAATAGGTTCTGTGTCCAGCACTTACCCTAATTAAATGGTGATTGGAGTTGGAATAGTAAATTATTATGGTTTAGTGTCCAGCACTTACCCTAAATAAATGGTGATTGGAGTTGGAATAGTAAATTTAATAGGTTCTGTGTCCAGCACTTACCCTAATTAAATGGTGATTGGAGTTGGAAGAGTAAATTAAATAGGTTCTGTGTCCAGCACTTACCCTAATTAAATGGTGATTGGAGTTGGAATAGTAAATTATTAAGGTTCTGTGTCCAGCACTTACCCTAATTAATTGGTGATTGGAGTTGGAATATTAAATTAAATAGGTTCTGTGTCCAGCACTTACCCTAATTAAATGGTGATTGGAGTTGGAATAGTAAATTATTATGGTTTAGTGTCCAGCACTTACCCTAATTAAATGGTGATTGGAGTTGGAAGAGTAAATTAAACAGGTTCTGTGTCTAGCACTTACCCTAATTAAATGGTGATTGGAGTTGGAATAGTAAATTATTAAGGTTTAGTGTCCAGCACTTACCCTAATTAAATGGTGATTGGAGTTGGAATAGTAAATTATTAAGGTTTAGTGTCCAGCACTTACCCTAATTAAATGGTGATTGGAGTTGGAATAGTAAATTATTAAGGTTTAGTGTCCAGCACTTACCCTAATTAATTGGTGATTGGAGTTGGAATATTAAATTAAATAGGTTCTGTGTCCAGCACTTACCCTAATTAAATGGTGATTGGAGTTGGAATAGTAAATTATTATGGTTTAGTGTCCAGCACTTACCCTAATTAAATGGTGATTGGAGTTGGAATAGTGAATTAAATAGGTTCTGTGTCCAGCACTTACCCTAATTAAATGGTGATTGGAGTTGGAATAGTAAATTAAATTGGTTCTGTGTCCAGCACTTACCCTAATTAAATGGTGATTGGAGTTGGAATAGTAAATTATTAAGGTTCTGTGTCCAGCACTTACCCTAATTAAATGGTGATTGGAGTTGGAATAGTAAATTAAATAGGTTCTGTGTCCAGCACTTACCCTAATTAAATGGTGATTGGAGTTGGAATAGTAAATTATTATGGTTTAGTGTCCAGCACTTACCCTAAATAAATGGTGATTGGAGTTGGAATATTAAATGTAATAGGTTCTGTGTCCAGCACTTACCCTAATTAAATGGTGATTGGAGTTGGAAGAGTAAATTACATAGGTTCTGTGTCCAGCACTTACCCTAATTAAATGGTGATTGGAGTTGGAATAGTAAATTATTAAGGTTCTGTGTCCAGCACTTACCCTAATTAATTGGTGATTGGAGTTGGAATATTAAATTAAATAGGTTCTGTGTCCAGCACTTACCCTAATTAAATGGTGATTGGAGTTGGAATAGTAAATTATTATGGTTTAGTGTCCAGCACTTACCCTAATTAAATGGTGATTGGAGTTGGAAGAGTAAATTAAATAGGTACTGTGTCTAGCACTTACTCTAATTAAATGGTGATTGGAGTTGGAATAGTAAATTATTAAGGTTTAGTGTCCAGCACTTACCCTAATTAAATGGTGATTGGAGTTGGAATAGTAAATTATTAAGGTTTAGTGTCCAGCACTTACCCTAATTAAATGGTGATTGGAGTTGGAATAGTAAATTAATAAGGTTTAGTGTCCAGCACTTACCCTAATTAATTGGTGATTGGAGTTGGAATATTAAATTAAATAGGTTCTGTGTCCAGCACTTACCCTAATTAAATGGTGATTGGAGTTGGAATAGTAAATTATTATGGTTTAGTGTCCAGCACTTACCCTAATTAAATGGTGATTGGAGTTGGAATAGTACATTATTAAGGTTTAGTCTCCAGCACTTACTATAATTAAATGGTGATTGGAGTTGGAATAGTAAATTAAATAGGTTCTGTGTCCAGCACTTACCCTAATTAAATGGTGATTGGAGTTTGAATAGTAAATTATTATGGTTTAGTGTCCAGCACTTACCCTAATTAAATGGTGATTGGAGTTTGAATAGTAAATTATTATGGTTTAGTGTCCAGCACTTACCCTAATTAAATGGTGATTGGAGTTGGAATAGTAAATTAAATAGGTTCTGTGTCCAGCACTTACCCTAATTAAATGGTGATTGGAGTTGGAATAGTAAATTAAATAGGTTCTGTGTCCAGCACTTACCCTAATTAAATGGTGATTGGAGTTGGAATAGTAAATTATTAAGGTTCTGTGTCCAGCACTTACCCTAATTAAATGGTGATTGGAGTTGGAATAGTAAATTAAATAGGTTCTGTGTCCAGCACTTACCCTAATTAAATGGTGATTGGAGTTGGAATAGTAAATTATTATGGTTTAGTGTCCAGCACTTACCCTAAATAAATGGTGATTGGAGTTGGAATAGTAAATTTAATAGGTTCTGTGTCCAGCACTTACCCTAATTAAATGGTGATTGGAGTTGGAATAGTAAATTATTAAGGTTCTGTGTCCAGCACTTACCCTAATTAAATGGTGATTGGAGTTGGAATAGTAAATTAAATAGGTTCTGTGTCCAGCACTTACCCTAATTAAATGGTGATTGGAGTTGGAATAGTAAATTATTATGGTTTAGTGTCCAGCACTTACCCTAAATAAATGGTGATTGGAGTTGGAATAGTAAATTTAATAGGTTCTGTGTCCAGCACTTACCCTAATTAAATGGTGATTGGAGTTTGAAGAGTAAATTAAATAGGTTCTGTGTCCAGCACTTACCCTAATTAAATGGTGATTGGAGTTGGAATAGTAAATTATTAAGGTTCTGTGTCCAGCACTTACCCTAATTAATTGGTGATTGGAGTTGGAATATTAAATTAAATAGGTTCTGTGTCCAGCACTTACCCTAATTAAATGGTGATTGGAGTTGGAATAGTAAATTATTATGGTTTAGTGTCCAGCACTTACCCTAATTAAATTGTGTTTGGAGTTGGAAGAGTAAATTAAATAGGTTCTGTGTCTAGCACTTACCCTAATTAAATGGTGATTGGAGTTGGAATAGTAAATTGTTAAGGTTTAGTGTCCAGCACTTACCCTAATTAAATGGTGATTGGAGTTGGAATAGTAAATTATTAAGGTTTAGTGTCCAGCACTTACCCTAATTAAATGGTGATTGGAGTTGGAATAGTAAATTATTAAGGTTTAGTGTCAAGCACTTACCCTAATTAATTGGTGATTGGAGTTGGAATATTAAATTAAATAGGTTCTGTGTCCAGCACTTACCCTAATTAAATGGTGATTGGAGTTGGAATAGTAAATTATTATGGTTTAGTGTCCAGCACTTACCCTAATTAAATGGTGATTGGAGTTGGAATAGTGAATTAAATAGGTTCTGTGTCCAGCACTTACCCTAATTAAATGGTGATTGGAGTTGGAATAGTAAATTAAATAGGTTCTGTGTCCAGCACTTACCCTAATTAAATGGTGATTGGAGTTGGAATAGTAAATTATTATGGTTTAGTGTCCAGCACTTACCCTAATTAAATTGTGTTTGGAGTTGGAAGAGTAAATTAAATAGGTTCTGTGTCTAGCACTTACCCTAATTAAATGGTGATTGGAGTTGGAATAGTAAATTGTTAAGGTTTAGTGTCCAGCACTTACCCTAATTAAATGGTGATTGGAGTTGGAATAGTAAATTATTAAGGTTTAGTGTCCAGCACTTACCCTAATTAAATGGTGATTGGAGTTGGAATAGTAAATTATTAAGGTTTAGTGTCAAGCACTTACCCTAATTAATTGGTGATTGGAGTTGGAATATTAAATTAAATAGGTTCTGTGTCCAGCACTTACCCTAATTAAATGGTGATTGGAGTTGGAATAGTAAATTATTATGGTTTAGTGTCCAGCACTTACCCTAATTAAATGGTGATTGGAGTTGGAATAGTGAATTAAATAGGTTCTGTGTCCAGCACTTACCCTAATTAAATGGTGATTGGAGTTGGAATAGTAAATTAAATTGGTTCTGTGTCCAGCACTTACCCTAATTAAATGGTGATTGGAGTTGGAATAGTAAATTAAATAGGTTCAGTGTCCATTACCTATTCACATTAAATGTAGATGGGTGTAGAAATAGTAAGTTATATAGGTTCACTGTTTAGTATGTACTCTAATTACATGTGGTATATTGAAATAGATAGAACATTACATTTATAAACAATTTGAAAATAAAATAGAAATGATTTAGCAATAGCTATAAGAAAAAAATTACACAACTTTTTTTTGAAAACACATTTATTTTTTTAAACATTTGAAAATAATGACAAGATGTAATTTTTATAAAGCAATGTTTAGTATAATTAATACAAAATATAAGGACAATGTCTTTTGAATAATCCCTTTTTTGAGTAGTTGTTTCGAAAAGTACTTTTAATGTACAGAGAAAAAAGGGTATTTAACATTATGCAATGTATGATACTATACATACATATTAAAATTATGATTTGTTAATAAAACATTAAACATGTGTTATGAAAAAAATGATTCACATATTTAAATAAAATATAGTGCACTACAGATGATGTATAAACCAATGAACATCTTTAAAGGTATAATAAAATATTAATAATAATGATCAGAACATGTATATAATAATCTGGGAATTTTTTAAGTATACAATATTTTTATGTATAATTAATATTATTAATACATAAGTTGTAATAATAATAATTTTCACATATTACTCATATTGTAAAAAAGTTATACATCACAAACAAATAGTATATTACACATTTATCTATACACTTATGTAAATAAATATTACATTAAATATTAAAATGTTTTAATATTTAATGTAATAAAAATTAAAAGTATGTAAAATGTACAATAATATTTTGAAAAATAACATATATATCTCAAAATGTAGCATACAATTTTTTGAACATTATACATAATTTATAAACATATAAAATAAATTTATGGACATTAATAGTAGTAATTTTCACAGTTAGATATAATTAGGGTCTTTTTTTTGTAACCGCTCTTAGTCTTTTTGCGTTATTTCGGGAGAGGGAAAGTCGCGGGTTGGAAGCAGGTTCACGTCTGAGTAGGTAAGATTCAAGTTTTATATTTTTAAAGTCTTTTAACTAAAAATTAAAGGTAGTCCACTCCTTTGTTATTTAGGAGTTGGTGATTAAAGTATGATTATTTAGATATTATGGAGTGCACTCAATACGTATTTCCGTTATCGAGGCTTTGTGGCATTTAAAGTAGTTGGAGTTAGTGAGTCTGTTGCATGAATTAATTTAAAAAAAAAAGTTGGGATGTTATGTTTATATTATATGCTATATTCGTTGGTGTTATGTCGGTGGGATTGTTTAATGTTTATTTTTTTACGTATTTTGAAACAGCTATTTCCGTTTCCGATTACTGATTTTTTTAGCTAAGGAAGTGTGTTTCAGTTGTTAGAACTGAGATGTATACCATACTCCCTTTCTATTTTGCATTCCCTGAAACCTTTCTCACATTTATAAGATTATAGTCGTCATTTTCAATGGCATTTGAAGAGTCGTTTTATTTGGATGATGGATACATTTAGCATAGTTAATTGAAATATATTTCATGCTTTGTTTAATTAGGTCTTTGAGATTTACACACTATATTGTTTGTAAAGGATTACTCGTTATGATGCTGTTTTTAAAGGTAAGTTATTCATTTATATTATTTTTTTGGATGGGAACAGTATTTAAATCAAATATATTTGATATAATGACATACTTATTTAGTCTATTTATAATTGTGATTAGAAATAAATTAGACTAAATAAATAATGAATTGTTATATTATAATATGTGTGGTATCATATTTAAGGATATTGCTGGATGTTGACCCATTTATTTACTTATTACACTTAGTTTAATGTTTTGGCTATCATTTTTAGATATTCGAGTCCTCTTGTTGTAGGATAGAGTTGGACTTGCTGTTGAAGATATAGATACATTTGAGCAGTTTGTCTAGAGAGTTTTGGTTTTAGTTGTATGACAGATTGCTCCATTCGTAGTTCCTGAAAACTTTGCTCTTTTTGGATAGCTGTGAGTAGTTTGTGTAATGTGGGTGTTGTACGTCCAGTAGAAGAGATGAAGGCATTGTGCCAACCTTCAACAGCATTGTTTGTTTTAGCCTCTTAGTTCAGCGTTGGTAGATATACATTCCACCAGGGAATTAAAAATGTAGGCTGGCGTCTGTGGCCTGACTATGTAGTCTCCCTACCCAGTTCTCCTCAAAGTAATCTAAAAGTGGGGCAAGCCTTTGCTCATTTTGGGTGTAGAAAGGACTTTCAATTAATAGATTGTAATGTTCGGCCACGTCAGTTATTGGTACATATGCCAGAGCAATGAGATGTTTAATTTGGTATGCAAAGGTTATATTGGTTGCATACTCAACACTAAGGGCAGATTTTTGTAAATGTCTCCAGAGACATTGATTGAAATGAAAATAACATCCTTGAATGGATGTGTGTGGGTAAGTTTTCAATATAGAATTAATCATAGCTTGTTCGAAGTCTCAGATTATTTTCAATGGGAAGTAGTCGGATGTTTGTTCTTTTATTTCTTGCAAAATTTCAGTATAAGTTGCGGCTTCTTTGTTCGGTAACAAACAGTATATGAATGGGATACAGGTATTGTGATATTGCCCATGAATTGTGTACAATTGGTAGAAAGGTTTTGGGCATATAGAAAAAGTTCCATCCATCATCCAAGTAGCACTTTCTTTTAATTTTTTAATGTTGTTATTTGTTGCAAACATGATTATTCTTTTGTCTTTGCTATGATTATCATAAAAGATAAATGGTTCGTCATTATGAGTGATTACAAGGTCAGGTGGAATAATGACTTCCTCAAAAGTTTTGGGAATTGGTATATTGGGTATACTTGCTTTTTTTGTCCTAGCTATTGTTCTTTTAATTAAAGCAATTGATGGTAACTGACCTCTTGCTTCTCTGAGTACTTTAGGTAGTAATTCCTTCAGAATTACGCTGCTTGGTAGGCCAGATGTGCTACTTAATTCTTTGATATTCTCGAGAGTGGATCTAACTTCGATTTCTGATATGTTTGGTGGATGGTTATGTTCAGTAGTATTAATAACACTTGATTCCCTGGTTGTAGCACGCCCATAGCATTTATGCGAGTAATATTTAGTACATTTCCAGTTAACTTTAAGGTCTTTTTGTTTCTCCTGAGTATAAGTATAGCCCATATAGCATAATAAAAATGTTCCTTTCTGAGATGTAATAAATCTTGCATCTTCTGTCATTCTTGAGTTCTTTTATCTAGAAAAGTTATTATAAAAATATTATGAAAATGTGTAATTTTTAAAACATTTAAAATTAAGCATGTACATGAGTGATGTCACTGACCATGTCATGAGTGATGTAATATGTGACGTCATCAGCAGTGCATTGCAGGCGCGCAAGTTATAGTGAGTCCAACTAACTATAAAGTGGGAATTTCAATGGTTTTATGTCAATAAAATTTCCAGCTAACTATAACTGGTGTGAAACCTATGGTTTTTTCAGTGAATTTAATAGGTTTTTTAAATGCTAATTCCTAACCATAACTGGTGTGAAACCTTTTGGTTTTTTCAGTGAATATATATATATATATATATATATATATATATATATTTATATATATATATATATATATATATATATATATATATATTCACTGAAAAAAACATAGGTTATAGACCATATAATTAGGAATTCGCATTTACAAAACCTTATTTTACTCACACAAAACCATTGAAATTCCATATATAGTTAGTTGCACTATCTATATATCGCGCACCCGCAATCCACTGCTGATGATGTCACATATTACATCATTCATGACATGGTCAGTGACATCACTGATGACATCACTGATGACATCTCAAATGACATCACTGATGACATCACTGATGACAACATCCAGTGACTGTATGTTTCTGTAAAGTTAAAATATGTCTTACATATTGAAGAATGAGTGGATGTATAAGTGTCTGGATGAAGGATTTAGTAGGTGCATGACTGACTGTATGAGTGAGTGATTAAATGTGTCTCACTGAGTGCATGGGTTAGTGACTAAACTGTCTTAATTTGTGCATCATTATGTCTGTTGTTCTGTAAACTGTTGCATGTGTTGATAAGTAGCTATATGAGTAACTATATGGGTTATTGATTGGTTGCCCAAGTGTTTGTATGGGAGACTGAGTGTGTGTGTGGGTGGCTGGGAGGTGTATGACTCTGTGCATAGATGTGTGAGCAGTTGATTCACTAGATGTATGGTTTCAAAAGTGCATGTGGAAACAGCTGTATGGGCGGTTGACTGTGTGCATGAGTGTATTGGTGAGTGAATGGATATCTCAGTGCTACATGTCAAAGTAAGTACATATGTAAAACACAGTACATGTGAGAGTTGACATATATAAATAACTGTGCATAAGAGCCAGTGAATGTGTGAGTGGCTGTATGGATCATTGTGAACTTGTATCAGGGATTGTATAAGAGAGTAAATATGTGTTAGTATATGTTTGAATAAGTAAAGTTTGTATAACTGTATAGTTGAGGAAATGGAGGTGTGATTGATTCTTTGCACGACTGACTAGGTGTGTGAGTAACTCCATGGATGAGTGACAGTCTGTGAGTGTCTGTTTACACTGATTGTATCTAAGGTTATATTAGTCTGAAGAGGTTCATCGTATTATCACATGAATGATATCATCAGTGATGTGATCAGTAATGTCAAATGAGATGTCATCAGTGATGTCATCAGTGATGTCATTTGAGATGTCATCAGTGATGTCATTTGAGATGTCATTAGTGATGTCATCAGTGATGTCACTGACCATGTCATGAATGATGTAATATGTGACATCATCAGCAGTGGATTGCGGGTGCGCGATATATAGTTAGTGAAACTAACTATATATGGAATTTCAATGGTTTTGTGTGAGTAAAATAAGGTTTTGTAAATGCGAATTCCTAACTATATATGGTCTATAACCTATGGTTTTTTCAGTGAATTTTCAAGGTTTTGTAAATGCTAATTCCTAACTATATATGGTCTATAACCTATGGTTTTTTCAGTGAATTTTCAAGGTTTTGTAAATGCTAATTCCTAACTATATATGGTCTATAGACTATGGTTTTTTCAGTGAATATATATATATATACATACATATATAAACATATATCATCTGTATATCTATATAAATACAAACATAAATGCATGCATACATATACTTATATGCATACAGATGCATGTTATTTACATGAAAGTTGAAAAAACACTAATAAAAGCAAAGCTAAAAAGCCACCTCATTACAAACAGAATGGCTTTAACTTAAACGAGGGCGAGATCTATTGCATTTTCAATGCTTGTTTACTTTGGTTCCATCAAGAAGGCATTCAGATGTGTCACACATTTGCCATAAATTCTGAATGTTAGCACTCTAGTTGCACATTAGATCACTGTAGTAAAGCTACTGCTCACCAGGGACGTCTGCTGCTGGTATTCAAAGTGCATGTTTCAGTCTGCATGTCAGAATTTTTTTAATGAAATAGAAGAGGATTTGAGAAGTCACTCAAAATGATCCCTAATTTTTCTTTCTGAAGCACTAATCATACTTTCTATGGCAAAATTAACCCCCTCATGTTGTTCCTTTTTAAATTGAGTGTTTTCAGACTGGAAAGGGGCGACCACTCGGTCCCCCCGAACGTATGGCAGAGTGCCTCGATCCCCCCGGGAAGCCATTTTGGGCGGGAGGCGCGTCTCGGCTGGTATGCCCGAAGCGGCGTAGCCGGGGCGCGCTTTTTCCCGCCCTAGAGTGGGCTGGCCTAGACACTGACGCGGCTGGCCACGCCCTCGGGGCAGGCAGGGGCGGGTTTACGCCCGCCCTGAAGATGGATAAAAAGGGACGCAAGACCAGAAGACATCCTCTTGTTCCTGTGCTCTGAAGCTGCACCTCCTCGCTGCACGTGAGCTCGAGACGGAACGAAGAGCCAATTTTGAGCGTTTTAATCGTTCTTGTTTGTTTTACAGTTACTTTGTTGGAGAATGCCGAAGAAGGTGGGAAAGCGCATGACTACTGACCAGATGCTGCGCGTTCTCATGAAGGAGATGTCCGAGCTAAAGAAGCGGGTGGACAAGAATGAGGAAGGGGGTCCAAAACGTCCTTTGGCGGGAGCAGCCCCGGGAGGGAAAAACAAGAGGCCCAGGAGGGGGGCAGCGGGTGAAGACATCCCGGGTCCCAGTGCCCCGCTCGAGGCTCCAACTCCCGTGCCGAAGGAGGGGAATCCAATTCCCGTTGTGGTCACCCCCGTGTCCGAGGATGATATGCCGCCCGAGCTGGCGGCACAATTGGCAGCGTGGTTGGGTAAAGGTAACGAGGGCGCCACGGCTGTCGATGCGCAGGCGCTGATAAAGCAATTGCGTGAGAAACGGGAAGCAGCCAAGGTGCCCGTGCCGGCTGCAGTAGGGGACAAGACACCAGGGACGATTGCGACCACAGAGGCAGCGTCAGGTGCAGGTAAGCGGCCATTGCCGATCGCGAGGGATGAGTCAACACCCTCTCGGAGAGAAAAGTTGGGGCAACATGTTCCTTTGGCAATTAAGGAAAAGATTTGGGCGGGGGAGTATGTGAACATTTTCTCACTGCTTGTTGATCATTATGAGGTAGAGCATGTGAAGAGTCAGAAGGATCTCATGCATCCGAGTGTTTGGCGCGCAAAAATGGCCGCCTTTAAAGTGAATGAGAATATCGGCAATTGGGGCAATGCTTGGGGAATCTTTACATCAATCTTGGGGGAACGTAGACCTGAGTTGCTTTCCGAGTTCCCAATCTATCAATCACGAATCATGGGGTACTCGACATCGCACCAGGGTAATCATTGGTTCTGTTACGATAATCTGTTCAGAAAGGAAAAGGAGCATAATAAAAGTTTAACCTGGGATTGTTATGATTCCTTGACTTGGGATAAAATGAAGGAGTCAGGAATGTTGAAAATGCCGTTGGTGGGAAGTAATGTTGGCGAATCCTCCCGGCAATATGCGGGGACGCCCTTTCGATCAGGTACGGGTGCCGACGATTACTCGAAACCTGCCGGCAATACCGGAAAAAGGGGTTTCTGCTTTAATTACAACAGAGGTAAATGTACTAGACCCCAGGGATCGTGTAAATTCAAACATGAATGTAGTGGTTGTGGGTCGTCCCATCCTGAGTCCTCGTGCAGAGCCAAAACGGGTGATAACGGGGGGAGAGGAGGTGCCAAACAGGTCTAATATAGTCTGAGGGGTGCCTTTACCTACCCCAATTGATACCCTGGCGATGATTCCCTGGCTCAGTGAATACCCGGATCGTACTTCTGCTGGGGTGCTGCGGAACGGTTTTTCGTATGGTTTCCGCATCCCGGTAGGGGACTTTCAGGGTGTGGAAAAGTGTAAAAATCAACTTTCCGTCCTGCAGCATACGACCGTAGTACAGGATAAGATCCGGAAAGAGGTGACTCGAGGTCGGGTCGCCGGCCCGTTTAGTTTACCCCCGGTCCAGAATTTTGTTTGTTCTCCCTTAGGGGTAGTCCCCAAGAAAGACCCCGGTGAGTTCCGACTGATTCATAATTTATCAGCTCCACAAGGTCTTTCCGTAAATGATGCAATCGATCCAGAAGTGTGTTCGGTGCGGTACGCATCCTTCGATGAGGCCGTAGCCATTTTAAATCGCCTGGGGCCCGGGGCGCTGATGGCGAAGTCAGATATCGAGTCAGCGTTCCGATTGCTCCCGGTACACCCAGACGACCAGCGTCTCCTAGGATTCATGTTTCAGGGTTGTTATTACATGGATAGGTGTATGCCAATGGGGTGCTCTATATCCTGTGCTTATTTCGAGAAATTCAGTAGTTTTCTACAATGGGTCTTCACAAAGAAAACAGGTTTCCAAGATGTAATGCACTACCTTGATGATTTTCTGTTTCTTGGGGCAGCCGGGGATCTTGAATGTGCCCGGGCCTTGGCCGAATTTTGTGTGTTAATGAAACAGTTTGGTGTGCCATTGGCGCCGGGTAAAACAGTGGGTCCTACGACTTGCCTCGAGTTTCTGGGGATCGAGTTGGACTCCATTGAAGGGTGTTTCCGTTTGCCAGCTGAGAAGGTGTTGAAGTTCAGGGCTGCGCTGCAAGTGTGTATGAATGCATCAAAAGTTACGCTGCAACAATTACAGCAGTTGGTGGGACAGTTGAATTTTGCCCTGAGGGTAATACCAATGGCCCGCCCCTTTTCCCGTTCAATTGCCCAAGCGATGGTCGGCCTTAAAGAGTGCCACCATCGCACGAGACTATCGGCCGAGATCCGCCAGGACATGCGTATTTGGTTAGCATTTCTGGCGGACTTCAATGGTAGAATCGTCTGGAATGAACCAGCCGTGTCTTCTGAAGAGCTGGGGCTGTGGACAGATTCAGCAGGAAGCATAGGTTTTGGCGCCATTTTCGGCACGAAATGGTCGGCACAAAGATGGCCGACATGGTGGCATGAGAATGGTCTGACGAGTAATATTGCTTTCCTGGAACTGTTTCCCATCTTGGTGGCCTTGAGAACATGGCCCGATGGGTTCAAAGATCACTCTGTCATATTTTGGTCTGACAATATGACCGTGGTCGAGTGCATCAATAGTCAGGCAGCACGTTGTAAACTGATTTTGAGACTGCTTAAGGAAATTGTTTTACTATGTATGCAATTGAACGTGCTATTCAGAGCAAAACATGTTCCGGGGGTGATGAATCAGGCGGCTGACGCACTGTCTCGTTTTCAAATGCAGGCTTTTTCGGGTTTCCTCCCCTCAGCGGACCCAGAGCCGGCACCCTTTCCCGAAGCTCTCTGGTCTCTCGGTGCCCCGAACTTCGTCACCTCGTGGGAGAGAGTCTAGCACCAAGGACGAGGAAGGCATACGAAGGGGCATTTCGGGCCTATTTAGCCTTTTTGGGGAGTGATAGAGAGCGACTTTGGGGTCACGAGGAATGGGTAGTGAATTTCCTGATGTCCTTACGTAGGGCTGGGAAATCGGTGGCTACGGCCCAGAGGCATCGTGCTGCCATTTCCTTTGTTGCCAGAGCACACGCTATCCAGGACCCAACAGCGTCTTTCGTTGTACAGAAAGCGCTACGTGGGTGGCAACGCCTTGAGGGTCGCAGAGTAGATGAAAGGCGCCCGATAGGTTTGGATAGATTGTCCCAGTTGTTGGCCACACTCCCGGCCACATGTTCATCTCAGTTTGAGGCGTTGCTGTTCCGAGCCGCTTTTACGCTAGCATTTCACGGAGCAATGCGGGTAAGCGAACTAGTTGCAAGGAACAAACTGGATGTGGCAGGGGGTTTGTGCCAGGAACACGGTCAGATCAGGGGAGAAACAATGACTGTCTCCTTTGTAAAATCCAAGACTGATCAAGATAGGATGGGTGACTGCGTCATCATACGCAGGATTCCTGGGTCCTCCATGTGTCCGGTACAGTGTTTAGAGGATTACCTAGCACGAAGGGTGGCATCATGGGGGGGGACTTTGTTAAGACACGCTGACGCCACCCCACTGACGAAATTTCAGTTTCAGCGGGTGCTTGCGATGTCGATTGCCGCTGCGGGCTTGAACCCGGGCGAATTTGGGACCCATTCCTTTCGGATAGGGGCTGCTACGGAAGCTACAGCCAGGGGTCTTAATGTTGAGCAAGTGAAACGAGTGGGGCGTTGGTCCTCCAATTGTTACAAAAGATACGTGCGGTTGCACATGTTGTGAAGCTGTAATAATGTACTCACGCTTCTTGTTTTTGTTTGGTTTTCAGTTACGCAAGCCTACGAGGCGGGGCGGACTATGCAGTCGACCCTACACCGGGCCAGCGGTCAGACATCACCGGCTGTGAAAAAGGAGGTGTGGGTCGTGGGCCACTCATACGTGAGGCGTGCCGCAGACGTATTCAAAGCAGGTGACATGATTCACGTAGCTGGGGAATACGGGTACAGGATGTCCTTCTACGGAAGGGGCGGTCTCTGTATTGACCAGTTTAAAACATTTTTCGAGGGTTTGTTAGGGCGGACAAGGTCACCGCCGTCTATAGTTATAGTGCATGTTGGGGGTAATGATTTGGTCACCATTGGTAGACGACTACTCCTGGAGGCAATGCTTTCCACCGTAAGTTGGTTGGCGAGGAGAGTTCCGGGGTGCACGATTGCATGGTCCCATTTGATTCCACGAAAGGTGTGGCGGGGGGCTATCTCTATTCCTGCTTTGAACCATTCTGTTAGAAAGCTTAACAATAAAGTGAGTAGGTTGTTCCGTTCCAGGGCATTGCATTCTATTTCTCATAGCTGTATTAATGATGACAGTATGTATTCGGGGGATGGTGTGCATTTGTCTTGGGTGGGGAATGAGTTACTCTTAGGAGACTTCTTAGCATGGTTAAAATCGTTGAAACATGACCTTTAGGTAGGAGTTGTGTGGGGGGTCCGGATAGCCGGTCAACTATCCGGCCTGTGGCGGTAAGGTCATGATCGGTGAGCACTAATTGGAAGATCCCTATGAGTGGGCGTCACCCAACACGGATGGGAGCGCTCGGGGGAGGTGGCCTTTGGCCCCTCAACGGGGAGGCGGTCCCTTCTAAGGATGGGTCGCCGAAAGAAGAGGAAAGGCGGTCAAGGCCCCTTCCTGTGTAGGAGGGGTTACAGCCCCCTCCTGGGGAATTTCCCGGGGCCAGTGACATCTGCGACGGCAGATGCGGTAAGTTGTGTGGGGTTGGGGGGAGGTCTACGATACCTTCTAGATACCTCACACGAGTCTTCGAACGACCTTTAACTGGCGTCGAGTTGATAAGTGCCCCCGTCAAGTCAAGGGAAATTGGTAGTAGTTGCACTTGAGTACGCCTCAGTGCTGTCGCCCCTCCAAGTGGGGGGGGTATGTCTGGTTAGGGATCTTGACACCGGTTACGACCTTGCCGTTGGCCCTTAAACGTTAGGATGTACAATTTCAATATTTCAAGTAAATGTTTTGTAGGATGATAGTTCGGCTAGGAGAACCTCTGTATTAGAGAATCTGTTAAGGTTAGCCAAACATCGCAATGTGGTATGAAATTGTACATTAATGTTTAAATGTTTATAATTTTTTGTTTTAATAAATACGGCCGGGAGGGTCACTCCCTCCCACTTCCAAAAACTTCAAGAACTGTTTCCGGTTTCCCTCCTTTGGGGATTGTGTTGAGAGGGGGTGGCGGGTATCTCAGCCATATGGAAAGGGGCGACCACTCGGTCCCCCCAAACGTATGGCAGAGTCCCTCGATCCCCCCGGGAAGCCATTTTGGGCGGGAGGCGCGTCTCGGCTGGTATGCCCAAAGCGGCGTAGCCGGGGCGCGCTTTTTCCCGCCCTAGAGTGGGCTGGCCTAGACACTGACGCGGCTGGCCACGCCCTCGGGGCAGGCAGGGGCGGGTTTACGCCCGCCCTGAAGATGGATAAAAAGGGACGCAAGACCAGAAGACATCCTCTTGTTCCTGTGCTCTGAAGCTGCACCTCCTCGCTGCACGTGAGCTCGAGACGGAACGAAGAGCCAATTTTGACCCACCCACCAGCCCCTGAGGACAGCCAGTGGTTTTAATAAATTTGATCAATTATTCTATTTCATTTACAGGTTATTGTAGTGTTGTGTTGATGTTGAAATGCGTAATAAAGATTGGTCTAATTTTACAAGTTTGCGATTAAAGAACTTCGGATGTAAGGTCCATTTATAAACAGGTTTTTCGGTCATAGTGGCCAATGTAGTTTCGTTTAGTTAGCATTTGTCGTATTTATTTTGGTCGGGCGGTAAGGTCATGATCGGTGAGCACTAATTGGAAGATCCCTATGAGTGGGCGTCACCCAACACGGATGGGAGCGCTCGGGGGAGGTGGCCTTTGGCCCCTCAACGGGGAGGCGGTCCCTTCTAAGGATGGGTCGCCGAAAGAAGAGGAAAGGCGGTCAAGGCCCCTTCCTGTGTAGGAGGGGTTACAGCCCCCTCCTGGGGAATTTCCCGGGGCCAGTGACATCTGCGACGGCAGATGCGGTAAGTTGTGTGGGGTTGGGGGGAGGTCTACGATACCTTCTAGATACCTCACACGAGTCTTCGAACGACCTTTAACTGGCGTCGAGTTGATAAGTGCCCCCGTCAAGTCAAGGGAAATTGGTAGTAGTTGCACTTGAGTACGCCTCAGTGCTGTCGCCCCTCCAAGTGGGGGGGGTATGTCTGGTTAGGGATCTTGACACCGGTTACGACCTTGCCGTTGGCCCTTAAACGTTAGGATGTACAATTTCAATATTTCAAGTAAATGTTTTGTAGGATGATAGTTCGGCTAGGAGAACCTCTGTATTAGAGAATCTGTTAAGGTTAGCCAAACATCGCAATGTGGTATGAAATTGTACATTAATGTTTAAATGTTTATAATTTTTTGTTTTAATAAATACGGCCGGGAGGGTCACTCCCTCCCACTTCCAAAAACTTCAAGAACTGTTTCCGGTTTCCCTCCTTTGGGGATTGTGTTGAGAGGGGGTGGCGGGTATCTCAGCCATATTACCACTTCATTCCAATCAAGATGGCTTCTGGTGTGCCATACTTTTGTCATAAGTAAGACTGTTAGCACTCTAGTTGTTCTTTAGAACACTCTGGGACATTCTGTCATTGGGCTATACTTGGGGTACATCTGGGTGATATTTGGGCTACATTTAGGCTCTTTTGTCTCTGGTGGCCATCTTGGGAGACTGTATGTCAGAATTTTTTAATGAAATTGAAGAGGGTTTGAGAAGTCACTCAAAATGTGCCCTAATTTTTCTTTCTGCAGCACTAATCATAATTCATATGGCAAAATATACCCCCTCATTTTGTTCCTTTTTAAATTAAATGTTTTAAGAGTTACCACTTTATTCCAATCAAGATGGCTTCAGGTGTGCCATACCTTTGTAATAAGTAGGACTGTTAGCGCTCTAGTTGTTCTTTAGAACACTCTGGGACATTCTGTCATTGGGCTATACTTGGGCTACATCTGGGTGATATTTGGGCTACATTTGGGCTCTTTTGTCTCTGGTGGCCATTTTGGGAGACTGCATGACAGAATTTTTTAATGAAATAGAAGAGGATTTGAAAAGTCACTCAAAATGTGCCCTCATTTTTCTTTCTGCAGCACTAATAATACCTTCTATTGCATAATATACCCCCTCATTTTGTTCCTTTTTAAATTAAATGTTTTAAGAGTTACCACTTTATTCCCATCACGATGGCTCCAGGTGTGCTATACCTTTGTAATAAGTAGGACTGTTAGCGCTCTAGTTGTTCTTTAGAACACTCTGGGACATTCTGTCATTGGGCTATACTTGGGCTACATCTGGGTGATATTTGGGCTACATTTGGGCTCTTTTGTCTCTGGTGGCCATTTTGGGAGACTGCATGTCAGAATGTTTTAATGAAATAGAAAAGGATTTGAGAAGTCACTCAAAATGTGCCCTAATTTTTCATTCTGCAGCACTAATCATACTTTCTATGGCAAATTATACCCCCTCATGTTGTTTCTTTTTAAATTAAATGTTTTAAGAGTTACCACTTTATTCCAATCAAGATGGCTTCAGGTGTGCCATACCTTTGTAATAAGTAGGACTGTTAGCGCTCTAGTTGTTCTTTAGAACACTCTGGGACATTCTGTCATTGGGCTATACTTGGGCTACATCTGGGTGATATTTGGGCTACATTTGGGCTCTTTTGTCTCTGGTGGCCATTTTGGGAGACTGCATGTCAGAATGTTTTAATGAAATAGAAAAGGATTTGAGAAGTCACTCAAAATGTGCCCTAATTTTTCATTCTGCAGCACTAATAATACTTTATATGGCAAAATATACCCCCTTATGTTGTTTCTTTTTAAATTAAATGTTTTAAGAGTTACCACTTTATTCCAATCAAGATGGCTTCAGGTGTGCCATACCTTTGTAATAAGTAGGACTGTTAGCGCTCTAGTTGTTCTTTAGAACACTCTAGGAGGCTGCAGTAGAACACAAAGGAATCAACTGACAGTCTCTGTCCTTGTTGGATGTACATGCTTTACTGAGAATGTCAGACTTCATTTTCACATGACTAAGAAAGATAATGTGAATTTACAGAAAATATGCTTTCAGTTTAGCTTATAGATCCCCTTCCAAACCACTGTGGGAAAATCATGAGATATTAGTTTTCTTTCAAACAATATTCATGATATCACAGCAGAAGGTTTTTTCACATGGTAAAATCACCTTAGAACCCACCACAATTCCTAAAACGAGTATGGTACCATCAACAAATGATTTATAATGTAACTAAAGTCCTAAAACCCTCTATTAACTACAATGCTTTTTAATGAGGTGCTATCATGTATATTGGTCCCAAGATGGCTGCCAACACTTCTTGGATGAAGTGCTGACAGCCAATCAGATCAGATGTGTGGTTAGGCTCCGCCCAGATATATATCTTTTTTTGAACCTAAATTACTCAAAATCCACTGGAGCACATATATTGAGACCTAGCAAAGGCACATCGGGCTAACAGTCCCTACAATTTTGCCAAGTTTCGTGCAAATCCATTCAGCCGTTCGAGCTAAAAGTGAGGCCAACCGCCCTATGGAAATTAACATGGGAAAAACACGTTTTGGGACCCCCCTTTTTTCTCGGCCCCCCCTTGATGAAACCCCCCCAAATTGTCAGGGGCTGCTCCGAAACAAACCGCCAGTAGGTAATATATATATATATATATATATATATATATATATATATATATATATATATATATATATATTGAAGCTAACACATTCCACCAGGCAATTCCTCCTGATAAAGAAAGCAGCACTCACAGGGATGGTTTCCAACCAACTTTGTTGGAAACCTCAGCACATCAAGACGCGTTTCGGCGCTTAGCCTTCGTCAATTAAACAGTGCCGGATGCTTGTCCGCACTGTGCAATCATTGAAAACGGCATCTTGCACAGTGCAAACATGTTACTATGCAGATCGTGTAGTGATATGCGTAGCTCGCATAGTGCGAAGTGCACTTTGTGTAGCTTCGCAAAGTGCTACTTCGCAAACTACACCCAGCCTTACTTGTTTTGCTCGTAATGTGCATAGGGGCAGATTTACAAGTTCATTGCGTTACTAGTGCATCACTTTTAAGATGGGAAAAGTGACGTGAAAGAGGCGAAAGGGGGTTGTAAATCTGGTACACAGAGTTCTGTTTTACTTTGCATTCCTTTCTGTAATGTAGAGGATCCTGGGTAAATATAACGGTTTCTGTACAGCCAGTACCTTTCAACCCTACCCCTAAACGGCTTTCTGCCTGTTACCATAGTAACTGTTCATGGAACACTTAAATGAGCACAGAGGTTAGATGTTCACCACACTTTGTTGCTATTCGAAACAGTTACTGTGCTGGACTTCCTAACTATATCATTATCACACTAAATAATAGTGAAATGATGGCAGAAAAAGAAGACGTATATACTTTTGTTGCAGGGATTCTGCTCCTACACAGAACTGTGCACAGAGACTTGGGACCTCAGTGAATTAGGGTGTACCAAAATTCACCTTAGTACCCAAAATCCCCTGCCAGACTAGCATCAGTGTCACATTGGCTCTTCCAAAAAAACAATGATAAGACAACCCAGAACATGCGACTTAGGTTACCTCAAGCAATTTGAAAAACATGAACACTTTTTCGTTATACTCTCATA